>NC_053156.1:290047672-290060172 GCF_016835505.1 Polypterus senegalus
GGCTGCCCACAGACCCCTGTGTTAGGATATAGCAGGTAGGAAGATGACCGACTGACTGACTTCTCTACTTGGTGTGACGTCTTGTGAACATCTCTGTTCAATTTTTTAAGCTTTTGCAGCCAGGATATAATATATGGGAGGCTGCCCCAAACCTTTATGATGCCTGGAGTGAATCACTTGTCACATATATAATCTATTGTGAGCCACTAGGGGGTGCACCGCCACCCTAACCCCTGGACACAGACAGGCAGGACTCAGGTTCAAGTCACCACCCTGTTTATTTATAGCTTTGTGCACAAAATACCAACCCCACACCAATATACAATCCCTTCCTTGCCACCATTCCATCTACCTCCACTCCTCCTCAGGCTTTGTCTTCTTTCTCCCAACTCTGGCCATTCAATGGAGTGAGGCGGCTCCTCTTATTCAGGTCCTGGGAGTGTTCCAGGTGGCTCATCACTATTAGCTGGAATCACTCCCTGGTGTGCTGGAGGTCCTCTACAAGGCTCTGCAGCTCCCCCTGGCGGCCCCCACGGAACCCAACAGGGCTTCACTAAACTCCAGTTCCCGACATGCCCTGCGGGAATCCATGATGCCACAGCCAACCAGGAGGGGTGCCCTCGTGTCCCAGGGAAGGCATTGCCTCATCAATGCCCTCTCCCTTGGTCCTTCCACTTTGTTAACGTCCCAGCCAGGTAGTGTCCGTGGTTGCTCATCACAATATATACGCACGAGCGCATAGGGAGCAGCTTAAAGACCTGACGAGCACCGCAAAATCTCATGGCAAGGGACAACAGCAGTGTTCTAACCTTTCACTCTTTATTCCCTCAGGAAAGATGAAACAACACCGCCATGAATTCACCCGGACTCGATAAACACAAGCCACTTCCGGGTTCCTTCCTTTCCTCTGGTCCCCACCTGATGACATCACTACAACCCACCTACCACTGTGGGTCCTTCCCAGCATTCCGGGTGTCCACTTCCGTTCTCACCCCATAAATTGTCCACCTGTCATTGTTTGGAGGTCTGTGTTCTATGTACGAAACTGACCATATTGAGAGGAAATCTTGACAGTATATGGGGACAGATACCCCAAATCTTTCTTTGCAATATATATATATTGTGGACTGGGACCCAGACACAGGCAGACGGACAACATAGTTCCACCACACACTGTTTATTTACAATATATTTACAAATCTTTTGTGCACTCACACACCCCAGTGCCCTCCAGCACCGATTCCCCCAATGTCCAGGCCTCACTCTTTCAGTGCCTTTCTCTTGGCCGCCTCCGCCCCTCTCTCAGCTCTGTCCTCTTCCACCTGACATCCACTGCTGACTGGAGGGAGACGGCCCCTTATATGGGAACCCGGATGGGCTCCAGCTGCTTCCCGGCAATCAGTCATGGCCACACCCCAGTGTGGCAGAAGTGCCGCTGCGCACCCGGAAGCCGTCCGGGTGTCCCTGTTCTCTTTCCCCCAGCACTTCCGCGTGTGGCGGAAGTGCTGGGCTCCAGGGTTCCTCAGGCACCAGGGCGCCGCCTGGCGGTGGCCACGGGCCCCTACAGGGTTGGACTTCCAAGCCCTCTACCCGTGGCCCCCAATACAACCAGGGCGATCGCCCTCTTTGGTCTGGAGGAGGCACAAGCCCTCCTCTGGTCCTGCTGGGCGTCCCGGCCGGGCTCCAGCCCCGAACGGGTCCCACACGGGATACTCCGGCATCGGGGCGCCGCCTGGCGGTGGCCACGGGTCCCTACAGGGCTGGGCTTCCAAGCCCTGTACCCGAGGCCCCCAACATAACCAGGACAGACGCCCCTTTGTGGTCTGGAGGAGGCACAAGCCCTCCTCTGGTCCTCCTGGGAGTCCTGTAAATCAAATAAACTTCATTTCACTTCTCAAATATCACTGTGTGTGTCTCCTATATGATATACTAGCAAAATACCCGCCAGATGGAGAAGTAGTGTGTTAAAGAAGCAATGAAAAGAAAAGGAAACATTTTGAAAATAACATAACATGATTGTCAATGTAATTGTTTTGTCACTGTTGTGAGTGATGAGTGTTGTTGTCATATATATATATATATATTTACACACACACACATAAACATATATATATATACACATATCTATACATATACACATATATACATACATATATATATATATCTACATATATACACATACATATACACACACACATAAATACATACACACATACATACATACACACACAAATACATATATATATATATATACATACACACACACATATATAAACATATATATACATATACATACATATCTACATATATACACACACAGCTATTTCAGATCAGTGCAATACGCTGCTTGTTAAAACGGATAACTCCGCTCTTACGCAAGTCTGCGTGGATATTATGAACTATCGTATTTGTTCAAGTTCTATTTAAATTTTAAATAGAAGGAATTTTTATTTAGTCGACAGAAATATCTTTGGTAGGAATGGTAAAACAGACAGGAATATTATTCGTGAATAAATCAACTCAAACCTTAAACAACTTATAATATTTTGCTCTCCATAAAAATATATCCTGTCTAAATTATACAAGTTAGAAATAAAGTAAACGTTAAAAGAACAAACATTCAAATTTCTTTACTCTTATGTAATTTTATATAACAATAAACTTAGATTTTAAATATCCCAAAAGATTTTGCTCTCCATAAAAATATATCCTGTCAAAATTATACAAATTCAAATATGAACATGCTGCATAACAAAACCTAGAAATATAAATAAAATGTGTTCCTTTCAGCAATAAGAAATCAAATCATTCAGTTGTCTTTGCTCATATGTCATTTTAGAGCTGGACGCCTGGCATCTTTTTTTGGCCACAAGTTCGTTTCTGTTTGGTGTGAGGTTCTGTGTTGTGGAGATTCTCAGGATGGATTGCAGGTGCTCATCAGTGAGGCGACTCCTGTGTGCTGTTTTGTTAGTCTTTATCACTGAGAAGAGCTTCTCACACAGATATGTGCTACCAAACATGCACAAGGTTCGAGCCGCATGTAGACGGACTTTTTGTTCTTCAAAGTCACCAAAGCGCCGTGCAAACTCAGTGCGCCAGTTTATCAGCAAAGTGCGATTTGGGAACACCGTAGTGACGACTTGGTTTAACATTACTTGGCAACAGGGAAAGTGGGGCAAGGTGCACTGGTGCATTTGTGTCTCCCATAAAAGCAGCTTCACTTGAAATCACTTTGTGATTGTGCACGGTTAAAACGTCCGCTGAAGTGTCAGATTCTTATTTAATTATGCTGCTTTCTGTATCTTCTGCATTGCATTCAGGTTACCCTGATGTTTTGTCTCATAGTGCCGTCTTAGATTAAATTCTGTAATTACAGCCACATTAGCTCCACAAATGAGACACACGGGTTCAGTAAACATATACTCAGCCTCCCATCGGTTTTAAAGGCTCTATTTTCAGAATCAACTTTTCTCTTCAGCATCGTGTGAGCTAGCTTCGCAATAACTTGCAGCATCATAAGGTAGACTTGATTAACGCGTAAGTGTTCGGCAAGGCAGCTGAAGCGCTGCATTATGGGATCTGTAGTTTATTGTGTTACCAGCGCTTCATATACCCGGCTTTAATAACAATAATACAGTATATAAAATGATCGCGGGCCGGATATAATTACACGCCGGGCTGGATGTGGCCCGCGGCCCTTGAGTTTGACACATATGGACTAAATAGAACTTGAAAAGATATATTTTTTCAAATGTGATCGCAATTCAGATAGAGTTGACGCCAAGACTACAGCCTGCATGCCTCAATAAGTCATCCTCCCTCGCTCTTACTTTTTACCGCTCATCTAATGAATACACTGAGTATGGCTTTACCAAAACAATCATTGATGGCTAATAAAGTATCCATTATTCGAGTATGTAGATCGGGTTATATATATATACATATATATATACCCGCGTATCGCAGCGAGAAGTAGTGTGTTAAAAAGCTAGAAAAGAAAAGGGAACATTTTAAAAATAACGTAACATGACTGTCAATATACAGTATTTGTTTTGTGAGTGTTACTGAGTGTTGCTGTCATCAAGGATTTGATTATCATTATTTCTTTCAATCAGGTTCGTATTTGTAGGATGTGTTGTGTTCAAGTTACATTCCGTGTTTGTCAATCGCTGTAAAGATGACAGGTTTCATTCATCGATTCGTTTCTTACTGCATCAATAAACAGCTCGCCTTCTTCTTTATCTGAGACCTGACACACTGCATGCACGGTTTTTTACACTGTCTTCCTTTAGCGGACATTGACTTTTTCCAACGTGTGCTTTGTTTTGGATTTATGAATATGCTTGTATGTATCAGACGCTTCATATTTTTGCTGCCTTTTCAATTGTGTAATTCGGTTTTGTTCAGCCTCTTTGGAACTGTTGCTTTTATCTGTGCACTGCGCCAGTTCACGGAGCCACTCGTGTACATGCATCGAAGGTTCCCAGCTGTGCTGGTGCCATCTCGTGCTATGTCCATGGCTGTATTTAATGTTACCTTAGTCCTGGCACTTAAAACTTTCTCTCGCAGTTTCGCTGAGTTTGTGTCAAACACCACCCTGACCATCTCATCTTCCTCTCCATAAGCACAGTCCTTCACCCGTGAATATTTAGTGGCAGTTTGCTATTGGATTGCCGCTGACGGACGGCCTTATATGGGCAGGCACTAAATTACAAACGCCAGCGCAGCCTGTCTATGAACTTAATTTAAAGTGTAGGTTTACATCGTGCTTTGTTTCCAAGTAGCAGAACTCATGAATATGGTTGTATATGTCACTCGCCGCTTCTTATTGTTTCGCTGCCTTCTCAATTATATAATGCATGTTTTCTTGAGCGCTTTTTGGAGGTCTTCCTGGTTTTCTATGTACTGCGTGATTACGGGAGGCGTGATGATGTCACACGAAACTCCCCACGGCGTTGAAGCTCATCTCCATTACAGTAAATGGAGAAAAACTGCTTCCAGTTATGACCATTACGCGTAGAATTTCGATATAAAACCTGCCCAACTTTTGTAAGGAAGCTGTAAGGAATGAACCTGCCAAATTTCAGCCTTCCACCCACACGGGAAGTTGGAGAATTAGTGATGAGTCAGTGAGTGAGTGAGTGAGTGAGGGCTTTGCCTTTTATTAGTATAGATTTAACTGACATTTTTTATCATAACAACCAACGATTTATACAGGAAAATAATGACTATTAACAAGGTTGCCCAAACTTTTGCATCCCACTGTATATATATATTGTGGACGTGGCCAGGACACAGACAGGCAGACATGTTGTAAAGTCACCACCACACGTTTATTTACAACTATTTACAAAAGTTCAGTGCACACAAACCCCCCAAAGTCCTGGCCACACAACACCTTTCTTCGGGCCGCCTCCACACTCTCCTCTGCTTCGTCCTGCTTCCACCCGACTCCAGCCTCGAATGAAGGGAGGCGGCCCCTTTTATCCGCACCCGGATGTGCTCCAGGTGCTCCCCGGCAATCTCCCAGTGACATGCCCCAGTGTGACGGAAGTGCCGGCTGTTCTCCCAGAAGCTTTCCAGGTGTCCCTGCTTCTCTTCCCCCCAGCACTTCCTGGTGTGGCAGAAGTGCTGAGGTCCAAGATTCCCAAGGCATTGGGACCACGGGCCACTAAAGAGTTTCCAAGCCTTCTACCCGTGGCCCCCAAAGCAACCAGGGTGGCGGCCCCCACGTGATCCAAGGCGGGCGCAGACCCTCTTCCGGTCCTTCAGGGTGTCCCGGCTGGGTCATCGCCCCTGGCATCCCTGACAATATATATATATATATATATATATATATATATATATATATATATATATATATCCCTCCACCAAAGCAGCATCATGAAAACACCATATATACAATAACGAAACCCTCCATTGCCCCTGCAACATATAACAAACACAAATAACAATAATGTATGAATACTGAAATGAACGTGAAACTTGAGTCCGGGTAAATAACTGTCCTGAATACGGATGACTGATCAAGAAATATGGATGCGTTTGAATCTCCCGAATAAAAATGGAGCAATCTCACCATGCTTCCTCTGCGTATGGTGGATAATAATGTCCAACCCCGGGGTTTCTGACGATGATTGAGCTTCCGTGAAGCTGGCAGAATGAGAAACAAACTGGGTACAAGGTGCGATGTGGAAAATTGCAGGAAATAATGATTTGTTGTCGTTAAATGAAATCTCCATCTCTCTCCTTCCTCCTCTTTCCCTCCTGATCGTTTTAAATAGTGATGAGCCGGATGTAACTGAAATGTAAACAGGTGCTTTCCATCCTGGGGCTGCGGTCTCTGCGTCATCCATCCCCTCTGCACTTACGGGGACAACATTCACTGACGTACACATAACGGACAGTAAATGGGACGATGGAAACAACACGCACTCAGCACACACATTGAATACATTATTACCTGGGCCGGTTCTAGACAGGCATATTTGAGGGGGCAGACAGAAATGTGAAGGGGGCACATGGTGGCGACGGAGGCGGAAAAGGGGTGGGGTGGTGGTGGTGGTGGGGGTGCTCTGGATTACTGTTTTTCTCATGTCATTGGATTGCACTTCGTCAGGCCTCTACCCTAAGACCTGTCCAACTTGGGTGCCCCACCTGAAGACTAAGCTTCTGCTGGTGTAGCTCTTAGGGTCACTGAGGCACGCAAACCCCCTGACCACAATAAGGTGGCAATCCCTCAGGAGGAAAACTGAAAAATAAAACAACAAAAAATAAAATAAAATATTCCTCATCAGATTATAACAACTGAAAACATAACATTTACCTTAATTGGATGGCCTAATTCTCAAATCCTTTTGCAAAATAAGGTAAGAATAAAATAAGACCTCTCAATATAACCAATATTTACAAAACTAAAATGGGTTGACATAGTAATTAAAAAAAATTCATCATGTCTTTTCCTACAATTCTCAAACTAATTTGTAGAACACAACAGATTTAGAAGAGAACATTTGAACTTTTAATCTTGTTTTCAGGTTGTTTGTTTTGTAAGCCACTGAACTCTCTGTTTGTAACTGAACAGCTCCGCTCTCCTTTCTCCTCAATCCACTCTACAACAACAGTCTCCTGTTTCCCTTTGCAAATACTCTTCCAAATTCATCATATCCAAGTTATTTGTTATGGACTTCTCATGGGCCAAGATCACCAAATTCCTCTTTCTTTTATGTAACATGGTGTGACGATAGGGGGTTAGGACCCGTGACAAAGTGGAGAAGGAACTCTCACACGATGCTGAAGACACACCAATTACCAGGGCTGTTACATACAATTTATGCAACTCAGGAAAGGCTTCCTTGTACTCCTGCAGGAGTTTACACACAGTGGACAGGTCTGTTTCCTTTGAACATTTTTTGAGCAGCATCTGTTTTGCCACAAGAACTTCATTTTCAGACTTACAACATCTGCTACAGTGCCAGCCATCACAGCCAGAGGGTGCAACAGGGTGGGATCTAGAAATGCTAGATTTGGGTGCAAGACTAGATATGGCTCTCATCAGGTCAATATTCTTGTGTGAAAATCTAGTTTCCATTTCTGAAATGGCCCTGTCAAGGATGTTGAGCAGGGATCTTTTCAGAGACTGATGGGGAAATGGTAGGGTCACCAGAGTCTGTATGGCCCAAAGTTGAGAGCACAACACTTTGACCCAGGTGTTTGCTCATTGTTCTCCTTCTCTTTGTTGGATGTGACTCATCCTCAGCAGGAGATGACACTCCCAACAGTCTTCCTCACGGATGTTTTTTTAATGGAGTTTAGTGCTGCACTAACAACCTCAGAAGCACTGCACAGATCAACTGACTGAGACTGTAGAATAGCATTTGCTGGTTTCAAGACACCAAGCACCCGCACTGGGAACTTTCCAATCTCAAAGAAGTGATGCCTCTTAATTTGGCATAGCAGGCCTGATGCCTCGGTGCACAGGTCAACTGCAGCATCATCATCCTCTGTCATCTCAGATAGGATACTAAGGATTTGTTCTTGATTGTCCACAGTGCACCTTGTCACCTCATAGTGGCTTGTCCATCTGATCTCAAGCAGCCTTTTTAGACAAGGTGCATCATGTTTATTGAGCACATAGTGGTGGTGAAAAAAGTTGTAGAGTGAACTAGATAGGCTAAAAATTTTTTGCACATGGGTCACTCTGCATGGCATGCACAACCACTAAGTGCAGTTGGTGGTTGTAGCAGTGGACGTATGGGACATATCTGTCAAGCTCTCTTTGGAGCAGAGCTTGTACCCCACCTCTAACCCCACTCATCACAGAAGCCCCATCATAACACTGGCTAAGTATACTGTCAGCACTGTAGCCAGCATCAGAAAGGTGTAACAGGATCTCAGAGGTGATGTACTCTGCATCAAGTTGTTGCAAGTCAAGCAACCCAATAAGATGCTCCTCTGGCATGGAATTTCTGACAAACCGTATTATCACAGACACATTTTCCACATTGCACCTATCCCTGGTCCCATCACTTTTGAGGCAAAACCCTGCAGAATCAGCACTTTCATATTTTTCCTGACCTCTCCAAGCACCATGTCAGCCAGTGTTTGGATAATTTCATTTTGGATATCCTTAGATGTGTATTTTGCATTTTTGGGATACCCTTAGCAATGCTTGCTAGCTTCTCATCCTTCTCTAAGGTATATTCCATCAGTTTTAGAAAAATACCTGAAGCAATGTCATCATCATTACCCACTGCATCATGTCTCAAGGTTTCTGCAGTCCCACGGAGCCCCAACTCATTTACACAGAGAAACCTTATAGCACTACCAATACTCTTGACATAGTAATGTTTTTTTTTCAAGTTGTGTTTTACCAACCAACATTGAATCCACAGTCCCCCCTGTGGCCTCTCTGCTTTATGCTCAGTCCAGATGGTTGAAGCATGCACATGGTTGTGGCTGGACACATGCCTCTGTAGCCCCTTGTCTCGATCAAGTGCTGCTTTCCAGTTGTTAAAACCAGTTAAGGTAAAAACTACATCCCTCTCATTAACAGTGCTGCCATATTTCGACAGGGAAACAGAAGCATGCATCCCACAACAGAGTACTCCAGCCATGGTCGTGTGCGGTACCAGGCAGGATTGAATGATCTTAATGTTGTACCACCAAATACACGTTTGGGGTAACTACCCAGTATTGGCTGGGATGGTGTATTGCCATTTGAGTCACTGGGTAGCTGAGTGGGTTGCTTTGGGGCAGCAATTGTTGGCAGAGGTACAGGAGAAGCAGTGCCTGTTGATGCCACAGGAGTAGACATGCTAGCTGATGTCTCTGATGTACCAGCAGCAGCATCATTGCTACTGCTATTGGTACAGGCAGGAGCAGCGCCACACTTTTTAAAAGCTTGGAAAAAAGGATGCATCTCACAGCATTAACTTTCCCTTTGTGAGCTGCTGGAAGCTGGGGAGGAAAGTGAATAATCTTTACTAAAATCGCTGGGATTACATCAGTATATGAAACGAGAAAACTGTTGAGTGCAGAGTTGAAAGCTGGGGTGGGGCTTTGTGTCAGGGTCTGACAGACAGACACAGGTCCTCCAGTCGGCTCTATGTAGCAGACAGGCTCAGAGTGGTGCTTGTGGGATCGAGAAAGAAACACTTCTCTACCAGACTGAAACTGTGAGAAGAACACTGGACTAGTCCCCCATTGACTGTACAAATATAGATGTATTTTTTAGTTGTTGTTAATTATCTCACGAGTCGCTATGATTGATGACAGAGATTTGCTGCTTCCTCAAAGCCTCCAGCCGTTACGCAGCTCATTTTGCGCAGCCCTGCCTACTGATAAACCTGACACCGGGTCATTTGCATACTAACAGTGATTGGATGTTTAGCTGGGGGGAGGGTGAGTGGGGGATCTCTGCCGAGTTCTGTGTGAGCCTGCAGACAAAAAACGCACGGAGGGAAAGAGCGAACAAGAGGTGAAACCTATCATCTCATTTGTGCCTTTTCCAGTGGATTTTTCAGCTACTGTAGTAAATCTTGTCCATATTCAGTTTGTGGGTAATCTATTATTTTCTTTCTAAACCTCTAAAAGTTTGATTTAAGGGGGCAGGACGTTTATTTAAGGGGGCATTGCCCCCTCTTGCCCCAGTGTAGAGCCGGCCCTGATTATTACTATGTAGCCCCGCTACAAAGTTGTCTGGATAGGAACATGTGTTACTCTAAAACCTGTATGTACCTTTCAGCACTGATGATGCCTTTCCAGATGTGCATGCTGTCAATTCCATAGGAACTTAACTTTCATAAATGGCACCCCACAAATGAAGGCAAAGTACACCCTGGTTCTGTAATGGCACTTTGTGGTTCTTTACTGGGATGTGTGGTTCCTTATAGAACCTTTGCTTGATGAAGAACCTTTCATGCTGGGATGGGTTCTTTGTGCTTCGTAAAACTTCCTAATATGCAGAAGAAGCCTGACATCTTTAACGTATGGTAGGCTACCTAGCAGGACACTAATAGAAACAGAAAACTGGATATATTGTATGCAGCAAGAGTGTTTTTAAAATCATGACCAACAGGAATTTCACAAATCTATTCCCATCTATTCCTAGTTAATTGCATATCTAAATTATTAAAGGTTCTTTCTGGACCCTACATTTAGAGGGGTCTTTTTTGTACCAAAAATGGTTCCCTTACAGCATTGCTCTCATATACCACTCTGGCACCTTTATGTGTAGGAGTATGGGGAGTCGCTTATGGGTAGAAGAGTCCTTTCTTCTGATTGGGTGATCTGGCAGTGACTCATCTATGGAATGGCCAGTAGTGGGGAGGCGGCTTGTTGGCTGAGGTCTCCCGGACTCTGAACAATCTGTACTCTCATATGTGATAGTTCTGTATTCTAATTCTGTGATTCTGTGAGCCCCAAGTTATGATGTATTACGGCCTTAATAATGAAGCAATCCAAATGAAATAAAGATCACTGTATTCCTGGATAAATGTATGAACGAGTGAGGCATGGTGCTCTTATACTGAGACTGTTGGCAGGAGGGAGCATGTTGGCGTCTCTCTGCTGGACTGGCGCCTACAGCGAGCTCCTGTGTACACAAAGTTAATGCATTGGCATTCAGTTGCGCATAATAAGCCCCATTTTTTTCACCACCACCATCAACAGTGATGTGTACCTGAACATTTTTGAGATATTTGTGAATGAACTGGATGACAGTGAAATCAATGAAGGTTATTTCCAGAAGATGGGGCAACTTGTCACACGTTAATTCACAGCATGGCACAAACTGAATTGTGTTTTTTGGCAATCGGGTCATTTCAAGGGGACTATGGCCAATTTGTTTCCCTGGACCTGTCACCTTCCAGATTTCTTCCTTTGGGTAGCAGTGAACGGACAACAAGCCTTGTACACTGGAACAATTACAGCGAAACATCGAATAGGAAATTGCTGCCATCCACCCTTCAATGCTTGCAGATGCCTTTGCCAATATGGAGCGCCATGTTGATGTGCTAGAAGAAGGTGACCATTTCCAACACTGAATGTGATTGGATCATTCACTCATTTATCACTATATTTATTTTGTTTCTATTGCTTCATTATTACGTGAGCAACACATCATAACTCGGGGCTCTGTCCATTAGAATCTCCCTGTAATTTATTCTGGCATTTTGCTTAGTAGTTTGGACTATTACCATTGTACTGTTGTGTTGTATTCCTTCCTGGGTATCGTTGGTTTGCCTTTGAGTCAAACAAGTGGTTGCTTATGGAGTCCTGAATGAGGCACATTGCCTGCAATGTGAGGTGAACGTCAGTTACAGCACTATGGCCATATGGTGCGATTTCCTGAGGATGGTCTGGCTTACAGGATCCTCAGTGTTGAGGACAAAAGTGGCTGGACCAGGCCAAGGGGATGCCCACATAACACCTGGCTGCGGCAGATAGAGGATCATTTCCGGAGGGTGGGACTGGACCGTGTGTCTGCCCTGGGGGTTACCAACCAAGATCCTGAGCTTTCTTGCCATGTGGTGGGTGCGGCAACGCGCTGTACCAGTGCATACCCCCCCAACCTGACCTAACCTGTTGTATTCCTGAGGTGGCCATGCAGCTCTTTGAATGGATTACTTGTGCTGTGTTTTCTGTGTTATATTTATCCCATTTTCTGACACCCATTGCACACCCATCCTACCTGGAAGGAGGTTCTCACTCTGAATTGCCTTTCCCAAGATCTCTTCCATTTCATTTCTGCTACAAGGTTATTTTATGGAAGGTTTTTCTTGTCTTCTGTGACAGAATAACTTTAGGGTAACATAGCATTCAATTAAAGAAACAGGAATAATAAATGTCAGAAACCTGTTCAGGGATACCAGGAAACTAGAAAAATGGTCAAGTGAACAACAAAAACAAAAATGTAGTACACAAAATGGACTGAAAGATGACTAAGAAATCAGCAGATACAGTTGTGCTTGAAAGTTTGTGAACCCTTTAGAATTTTC
>NC_053156.1:290065172-290067776 GCF_016835505.1 Polypterus senegalus
AGACTGTGTAACACAACAGGTAAGTAACTAACAGCAGCTAAAATATATATGGATCATCTCTCGGTAGTAGATCCCTTTTGAAAGGCGCTACACGACGGCTGTGGTATAGAAATTACATTTTCTATGTGAACGTTCAAATTTGTGCCTCTGGTAATGTGCCTTACAGGCATTTAAAGAAAATTAGTTTTGTGTCCTCTGCAGTGTTAAGAGAGAAAGGCTTTGGTTTGGGATAAAAGGAAAAAAGGTGTAAAGAAAGGAAAGTTGCCTTTTTCTTTTATATAGTATAGAGAGATGTGTTCGCTGACGCTATGATCGCTTTTGGGGACAGTCATGTGGGTCTTGTGTAGACTGGTGAGACGTCCTCGCCATTAATCGGCTGTGATGGCACTGTCAGTCCTCTACTCGTGTGCGTGTCTTCATAATCCGGGGTGAGAACCTCATAATCGTATACGTGCAAAAGAAAGTGTGAATCGCCTTAATATTATTTTGCCGTGGTGTAGAAAAGGGGTCCCGTGTTTGCACTTGTCTGGGCTATAGCCAGGGGAGGATGAAAAATTAAAAGTGCTCACTTTGACTTAAGGCAGAAGCACAGTCAGCGCCTCAAAGGCCGGCACAGCTATGCATGCGCGCTGGCTGCTCGACTTTTGCTGGGCAGGAGACCCCAGTTTTGCAGACACGCTCATGATATCAAAAGTCTCAGCGCTTTTGGAGGTCATTCATATATTATATATATAGCAAAATACCGCCTCTAGCGGAGAAGTAGTGTGTTAAAGAAGTAATGAAAAGAAAAGGAAACATTTTAATAATAACGTAACATGATTGACATTGTCATGAGTGTTGCTGTCATATATATGCCTGCCTAAATAAGTCACCCTCGCTTGCTCTTACTTTTTACCGCTCATTTAATCATGGCTAGTGGCGGAAAAATTATAAAATGGAAGGAGGATGGCTTTACCAAAACAATTATTGATGGCTTAATCGATTATTCATAAAGCTTGAATTGGTGATGTTTTTCTGTGTTAACCTCATATTTTTTCATACTTCTTCTCAAACTAAGGTGGTGCGAGGGTAAAATGAATCGGGATGTGCTGATCAATGTAATCGTGTACCAGGAAATCATGCATTGACAAAAGCTCCCTTGCTTGTAATGCAAAGTGTGATTAAATGCATTATTTTTAACGCGTATGGAGCACATGCATCAAGCTTCTCAGCTGTGCTTGTGCTAAGAAAAGGAAAGATTTTAAAAATAACGTAACACGATTGTCAATGTAACCTTTTGTAAGTAGTGCCTGGAGGATTCAGTGTGGAGAAACTCTATAGAGACAGCGTGTGTATTAACTTGTGGATTTTTCTGTGAGTATTTGGTGGCAGTCTGACCAAGTTGCTTCGGAAGACGGCGTTAGCTGCAGAGCTCAGCTCAGAGCCAAATGAGATGAATGGGAGGGGAGATGATGACGTGACTCCCCACCCGCCTTTAACTGTCAATCCCCACAAACACAGTCTCGGAATTTGCATAAGCACACCCCTTCACCTACAATTTTAACTTAGTTATAAAGTGATCAAAACTCGCTTATATCCCGCCCTCTCATTAAACTTGTATCCCGCATTACCTGTGGGCATGTGAAACGCCAGCGGTAGCCTGTCTATGAACTTAATTTAAAGTTTAGGTTTACACCTTGCTTTCTTTCCGAGGTAGCAGCAGTCATGAATATGGTAGTATATGTCACTCGCTCGCTTCTTATTGTTTCGCTGCCTTCTCAATTATATAATGCATGTTTTCTTAAGCGCTTTTGGTGGTCTTCCTGGTTTTCTACGCACTGCGTTGACAGTCAGTTCACGGATTACGGAGAGGCGTGATGATGTCACACGAAACTCCCCCCCACGCCATTCCAGCTCAACTCCATTACAGTTAATGGAGAAAAATACCTTCCAGTTATGACCATTAGGCGTAGAATTTCGAAATGAAACCTGCCCAACTTTTGTAAGTAAGCTGTAAGGAATGAGCCTGCCAAATTTCAGCCTTCTACCTACACGGGAAGTTGGAGAATTAGTGATGAGTGAGTGAGTGAGTGAGTGAGTGAGTGAGGGCTTTGCCTTTTATTAGTATAGATTCTAAAGGGTTCACAAACTTTCAAGCACCACTGTATCCTGTAAAACAACCAGAATGTATAGTTGTTACATACACAGACATTTCAAGGGTGGTCGCCAGTGTTGCCAGGTCCGTGGTTTTCTCACCTAAGTGGGCTATTTTTGATCGTTGTCTGAGGGACTTTCACAGGTTATGTTTTCTTGGGTTAATTTTTAAAAAACAAACTGGTACTTTGGGTTTTTTTCAACCCCCCATCGCCCAAAATAATTTGTACCATTTTTCCATCCATGTGGCACCCCTTCTCTGCTATTTGCACTTATGCTATGTTCTTTACCATTCTAAACCCCCTTCCCCAGTTGGTGGTATATATACCAGGGGTCCCCAACTTCAGTCCTGGAGGGCTGCAGTGGCTACAGGTTATCATTCTAACCCTTTTCTTAATTAGTGACCTGCTGCTAATTAACTTCTTTTGAGTTAATTTTAATTGAGTTGCTCTTGAAGAATCTGACCCCTTC